>NC_066316.1:26239744-26242244 GCF_022539315.1 Serinus canaria
TTAAAATGATTGGACTTCACATGTATGCATTAACAAAGGTGTAGAGCTGGCTTCCTTCTCTTTTGTGCCTTTAAACTTGCATGTACTTTGTTGATCTCTTTAAATGCTATTTTGAGGTGTATTTGAAAATATATGGATAATATACTAGGTGGGCTTAGATAATTGGTTGTAAAGAAGTGAATGCATTGACACTTAATTAGTAAGGAAATAGTTATCTGAAGATCTTCTTAAAGTGCACCTATTGAATGCTTGTATTTTGCTGCCTTTTTTTTTTTTTTAATTCCACTGTTGATTTTTCAATCCATGATTGAAATGTCCACATTTGCTTTAGTGTTGAAGGCCCCTTTTCTATATGTGTGTATGTATGTTTTTTTCCAGCAGGACTTTTCCTCCTGTAGATGTATAAGAAATTATGCATCAGACAAAAGCCTCATAAACTGACCATTTGTCCTTTGGACACAATAGCCTGCCCAGCCCCTCTGCTCCTCCTCTCCAATTATGTGTGATTAGTCTCAGTGTGTTGTGTCAAGAAGGGGGAGTGTGCTGAGTGCTTATTATCTGTTTAGGTACAAGAAGAGCACATTTAGGTTCTGACTATGAATGGAAAGTGAGTCTTTATCAGGACTAAAATCTAAATGCTACTATCCTAGAAATTGCTTTCAAAAAAACATGGTTTTTTTAATAAATTCCAAGAAACACTGTAAGAACTAAAGGATTTTGTAATGTAATCAAACTATCTCCCTTGAATTAGTTTATTTTGTGATATATTTTGGCCCACATATTTGATGTACACTTAATGTGATTTTTCTTGTACTAGAAAAGACAAAAATCCTACAAAAAACCAGGAGCAGTATCTGATTTCTTAACAGTTTTACAGACTGTTTTAATGACTTCTCAGTAGTAGTCTTTAAACCACAACACTTTTAAAATGTTGAAAAAAGAGAGGCAGAGAGCATGATTGAGAGAGATAGGTACTAGCTGCAAGCAAGTGTAGAGAATCCTGCTGAAATACATTAATTAAAAGAATTGCAATTTGACAAGAAGCATTCTTCCATATTTACCTCATTGGCCAGCATGTAAACCACAAGCTCCTGAAAGTCTCTTGCTCTTCTGCTTCTTCCCAAATAAATTTCTTCACTGCCAGTTTGCACATCCTTGTATTCAGTACTTTTTATGCTCCATTAGAGCACCTAGATGGATCTCAGAAGGCATAGGTCAAGTCGCAGTTAGATCATACATTTCTTTCGCACAAAAACTTGAATTGCAATGCCAAGTGATGGGCTAACATCACAATAACAGCAATTTATTCCTCTTTTGATAAAAAGCAGCCTATTCTCGGTGTTAGATAAAGACCAGGGGCAATGCAAACCAACCATTTATCCTAGAACTGAGCAGTATAGCTGGTATGAGTTTCATATTCAAACTCCTGTTGGAAAATACTTGTGCAGTAAGAAATCAAAAGCATTTAGGAGTAATTTGAAATTGCTGTGAAGATGGCTTTAGTGTAATTAGTTTTGTTTTGTTTGTCCCACACAGCAGTGCCTTTGTTTCTCTAAAAGCATGTAGAAGGAAATCTTCATCATCAACAAAGCAGTGTGGAAAATAGCGCAATATTAAAATTTGCAAACCTTTTATTTTTGAGAGGACTTGAATGTCTGCTGTACAATAATCTAATAAAGATTGTTAGTGGCCAAAAATAGAGGCAACATCATTTGAAATTGTGGTTTTAGCTATAAGAAGAAAACAGTTTTACTCAAATTCATAGCTGATAATTGCTTTTTATTTCTTTAGTGTCTCTCGTTGGAGTTGAAGGCTTTGCACAGGTGCTGCCGTCCCTAAAGTGTGTAATTGATGGCTTGTTTACCAAAGATGCATTTAGGTTTCATCCTGCAAACTCATATTGGAGCTCCACAGGCAGTAAAGTTACTCATCCACATAAGTGCTTGCAGGTTTGGTCTGTGTACACATTTTTAGAGGTACATAAACACGTGCTCTTTTTGATTTTTTTTTTTTTGTTTTAAAATGGGTGTTGAAAAGTCACAGATACAGGATTTACATGAAGCACTTAGAGTGTTCTCTTTTAGATACATCTCTGAGTCTCTTGCATTAGTAGGTATTTGAATTGTTTCTGAGCACTTAAATTTTAATAAAAATACAGTGTTTATTAATACATCAAATATCTTTGCTAAGAAAATGTTAGGCAGCTTGTCAAATCATGCTTATAAAATTTATCAAAGCCTTTTATGTCATGTGTTTTAACTAGTCTCTGATACTTGGTTTATTTTTAATGATATAATTTACAGTGTTCTGTAACAGAATATTGAGCTTAATTACTTTGTGTTTGCAAAGCATTTGAAGTTGAATGACACCGTGCAAGAGCTATGCTGGCTTCACTGAGAATGGAAATGTTAGGCTGATACATGTTTTCTTTCACATATTTTGGTAATTCTTACAGCAATGCTGTGTCTTCTTTCTCAGAGAAAAATGTCAGAGAGGAATG